>NW_020289985.1:0-10535 GCF_003144245.1 Jaminaea rosea | reverse complement strand
TGCGAGGCGAGGCGAGGCGAGGCGAGGCGAGGGGGTATAGAATTGGATGAGATTTCACTGCGCTTCACTTGCTTCACATTATGGTCACACTTACGGTCGCACTCCTCTCCCTCACTACACGCCTTTCCTCCTTCTCTTCCCCGCAGCACTACTCAGGTCGGTCAAAAACCCAGTCAGTCCCCTCTCAACTCGTCCCTCAATCTCCCTTCTTCCAACGCGGCCATTCGAGCAGCGGAGCGTCCCTCCTCAACCCACGCAACCAGCGCCGCTCGTCTCGTCATCTCCACCTCCTCCTCTTCGTCGCGCTTCGAACTACGTCCGCAGGCGCCATCTCCGGGCGGGATCGTGGAGCCTTCAGAGACCGTGCTGCTGGGGCGGGTGGGTGTGACCGAACCCTTTTGCGCCGTTGTGGAGGAGTGGTCCTCCTTCTCTTTCACCGACGACGGATCTAACTTCCTCCCTCTTGGAGAGAGGGGTAGCGCCGGAGATTGCTGTGCCGAGGCAAGGGCGGACGGCGCTGTCCAGATGGGAGAAAAGGCTACACTGGGCGCCATGCTCGGTGCTGCGAGAGCTGCGTGAGGTGGCTGGGTGGATGCAGGCTGAGCTTGGGGTAGAGGTAGAGGTAGATGCGGAGGACCGGCCGAAGTGAGCGAGAGCGAGGTTTTGCGCGGCGGCACGGTTGCTTGTGGATGGGTTGGCGCGTGTTGCTTGGTCGACGACTCTAGAGGCAGAGGCTGCGCTGGGTGCTCAGCAGAGGGCGAGAGGGATGGGCCGAGGGGAATCCCTCTTCGTGCTCTTCTAGGAGGCGAAACGTCCACCTCTGGGCAGCAACCCGGAACTGAAGCGGCTTCTCTGTTCAGGGTGCCAGCTCGGGAACGCAACAAGGACTGGGCGCAAGAGGATGATGATGCTGGGGCTGGGGCTGCTGTTGGTGCCTTGCGATCGAGCTTGAGCTTGGGCCCGGGCGTGTGCGTGGCCGTAGGCGTGCGCCTGGTCGCGGTCGCCGTTGTTGCGGGTCTCTTCTCTTCTCCTACTCGTCCTCCACCACCCCCCGTAGCAGGCGGTGTCCAGCTCTTCGGCGTCCAGGGCAAGGAGCATCCCGTAGGCGGAGGATGAGGAGGAGAGAAGAATCCCGACACTCCATACTTGTGCTTCGCGCTCAGCTGCTCGTCGTCGTCATATTTGATCAACACTCCCCGCCTAGCAGCGTTGTTGCTCGCTGGCAACGGAATGGGAAGACAGCCAGCAGTGAAGTTCACGCTGTCCCGCTCCTCGTGCGCCACTCCCTCCGCAACGTGCGAACGCGACCTCGTCGCACCACGGATCACTTTCTCCTTGACTCGACGGAAGAGACGATTCGTCTTGCCCTTGACCGTGGGCCCACCCTCCGATCCAGCGGGTTCGCTACGATGATGCAGAGGCGACGACGCCTTCTCGTTCCCGTCCTCGCCCTGGCCCACTTCTTTGGGCTGTTTTATGTGTGATCGAGCAGGAGTGGTGGAGCTGGGTAGCTCACCGCTGATTGAGAAACCGAGACCGAGACTGCCGTGAAATGGCGGGGTGGGATGATAGACGAATCCCAAGTCGTCCTCCTCCTCCTGGCTAATATCCAAGGGGAGCGCAACGTGAGCTTGAGCTGGAGCTTGAGCTAGAGCCGTACCACAGAGCGTAAGACTGCTCAGCTTGTTGAGTAACAAGTGCTCCTGCGATACCTTTGCTGTACTAACGCTCGTCGTAGGCGAGTTGGAGCTCGAGTTGAGCTCGGGTGTGTCGCGCCTCGGCAGCAGGATAGGCTGGAAAGGCTGCGGAACCTCTCCCCTCTTCCAGTGCCAGCCGGAACATCTCTGCCCGCCACCACTTCTCCTCGCGCCCTCGCTCTTGCTGTGCTGATGAGCCGCATCGCGTTCGTGGTGGTCCGAGGCGGACGTGCTGGTGCTCTCGAGATGAATGGAGAGCGGGGTGATCTTGCAGGAGGGAGGTGGAGAAGAAGACGAGAGGGTGGAACTAGGCGAGTCGAACGATGCGCCTGCATCATTTTGAGAGGAGAAGAGAGTCGCTGAGGATGATGTATGCGCGTGGCGTGAGGTGAGCGGCTGCGACGCATCGTGTGCTGAGCGCGAGCGCGAGCGCGAGCATACAGTTGCTTCACTCATGCTTTCTGTGCTGTCGCTGCTCTTCTGACGCGTGTGACTACGACGAGCGACGACGAGGGCAGGCCCAGCCTCCTGCCCTGACATGGCGCCACGGATGGCGCTTGATTTGACACTGGATTACTAGGGTGGTCGTGAAGGAGGGAATGGTTGGGAGCCAAGATTGGAAATCACCGAAGGGAAGGCACGGAAAGCCAATGGTGCGTGCTTGCATGCGCGTCTGCGGGGAAGAGAGAGATGAAGGGCGGAAAGAGGCACGCGTGGGGCGAGCTACCCGTACTCGTCCTCGTCGTCATTGAGAAGACACAGAGGGGCTGAAAGGGCTATTCGGCTTGCACTGGGATAGGCCAAGGGCCATTCTTTGGCGTTCTTCCCGCACTGCTGGTGCTCACACAGCACGGCGGCGACACATGAGGTGGGCGCGTCTCCCCCTCCCCCTCCGTGGTACATCGTGACGAGATTGAGGAATATGCTTTGCCCCTCTCCTGGCCTTGAACGGTACCAAGGCCACGAGCAGAAAGAAGAGGAGACGAGTAGCCGTTGTCTTCTTTTGTCTCCCTTACACACGCCTCGCCTCGCCTACACGTCGACATGTCCCATCGGGCAGACTGTCATGCGACTTTTTCATTTGATCCTCCGCTCCGCTCATTCATCATGACATCGCCTCATTTCAACCCCTTCTTTTCGTCCCGAAAAGTTGCTCATCGATCGTACCGCAGGACGAGACTAAGATCCGCTTCGTGGGATTCTCGAGCATCTAGCATGGAAGCCACTCTGCATGCAGGGACGGATGAGGAGCGAGGCGAGGGGGGAGAAGGTGGTTGGACCCTTGGCATCCCAAATTCTCACGCAATGTACCATTGCTGTGATCCATTGTGTAGGCTTCCTCCTCTATCGTCGCTTATACCAACGCCTCGCCCTCGTGCCCGCTCACTTTGATCCTGTTGGCTGCCTCGCTACCATTGCTTTGGATGCCGGCCTGCGTGCGTGCGTGCGTGCGTGTGCGAGCGAGTGTCGATGTTGTTCTCTCTTTCTCTCGTCGTGTTGGTCTCGCACACAGGCACAGTGACGTTGAGCCTGCGTCCGCTCACCACTGACTCCGCCCCGTCCCGCCTGTCCGTCTGGACTCAGGAGGTCAGGGTACAGGGCCGTGCCGTGCCTCGAGCCCGCGGCCCGCTCGCCGCCTCGCCTGGCGCCTGGCGCCCGGAGGTCCGTGTAGATGTAGATTCAGGAGGCGCAGCGCGGCGGATGTGATGGATGCGTGCGTGGGATGTCAGGTCGAGGCGGCGCGAGCGAGATTCAACTCGACACTTTTGGCCCCTCTCTGCTCCTCACCATCATCGTCACCACCGCCAATAAGGCCATTGTGCCGTGCCAAGTCCTTGACGCCATGTCATCCCCGCCATCATCAACAGCATAATCATCATCATAGGCATAGGCGCAGGCATAGGCACCAAACCTCTCCCTCCACGCTCGCTCATTCGCTCGCAAGCATGGACGCATCCACGCCATCATCATCGTCAACACCGTCGGCCGGCCCGACGACGTCGACGTCAAATTCGCCCTCGCCCTCGCCCACGCTCACAGGCATGGACGTCACCCCCGCTCCACGCCGAAGGGCACGACGCCTCTCGCGCACTTCATCACAGGGCAGCTCATCCTCATCACACCGCGCCCGCCCATCCAGCGTCGCCTCCAACAGCAGCTCCAACCGCTTTGCCGTATCCGCTTCCTTGCTGAGCCCCTCGCTCGCATCCGCCCTCGGCATCGGTGTCGACGGCAATGCTCGCAGCGGCAAGTCGCACAACTCCAGCAATGGCTTCTACGCGAATGCGCACAGTGCCAGCTGCACCTCCCTTACAGGCATGGCGCCGCAGTATCAACACCACTACCATCACCGCGCACCTCGCCCGCGTGGGGGCAGTGACTCGGATGAACGCCGGCCTAGCCTGCCCAATGTCTTACTGGCCGCACGCAGGATGAGCGTCGTATCCGTCGCGTCATTCGACAGTCTCGCCGAGGAGGATCAGCAGCAATCCGCCCTCATGTTGCCCCCGCCTTCATTGCCCGCAAAAGCGCCGGGAGTCGTAGTCTCTCCGCCCACGTCGCCCACCGCGGCATCGAGCGCCAGCGCGAGCGCACGCCGGACAACGCTGAAGCGCGCCCTGACCTCGCCCTCTGCGCCGGATCGGGTCGTAAGCTGGGACGAGAAGATGAGGAAGCGCGGCCTCGTCACGCGCGAGCTACTCACCACGGAGCGGGCGTTTGTCGAGTCCCTGCGCATACTGCAGGACTCCTTCTATCAGCCCTTGATGTGCCGCTGCGGGCCAAAGGGATCGCCTAACCTGAGCAGCAGCGCGCCCGCCGGCGACCCGATTCTTTCGAGAAAGGCCATCGCCGAGATTTTCAGCAACTTTGCCGACATTCTGCGACTCAATACCGAGCTACTGCAGCGTCTTGAGGAGCGTTTGGGAGGACAAGAGGGGGGCGAGGAGTCTCAGTCAATAAGCGCAGGCACGTCGACGGCGTTCCCCTCAACGAGCTCGCGACGCTCCACCTGGGACGCCGAGCTGGATTGCGTGGGCGACATCTTGGTCCCCATTGCGCCATTCCTCAAGATGTATTCCCTTTACGTTAAGAACTTCTCCTCCGCCCTAGCTCGCATAGAGACGGAGCGACGGGAGAACGAGGCCTTCGCCAAGTTCCTGCGCGACACGGAGCGCTCTACGTGGGGGAGGGGTAAAGCCTTCTTCGGGCTGGGACTCCAGGCTCACCTCCTCACCGTCGTTCAACGCATCCCGCGCTACACGCTGCTTGTGGGCGACCTGCTCAAGAGCACTCCACCCGGCCACCCGGACCACGCCGACATCAAGCGCGCCTACGAAATGGTGGAACGCGTCGCCTCGTCCATCAATGAGAATGTGCGGCAACACGAGATGGATATGCTCATGCTCTCCCTGCAACGCTCCCTCACTGGCCTACCTGGCCCGCTCATCGCACCCGGACGCAAGCTGCTCAAGCGCGGGGCTCTCCAAAAGGCGTGCAGGAAGGACGTGCAGCCGCGAGCGTTCTTCTTGTTCACGGATTGTATCATCTATGCGAGGCCAACCGGGGGCGGCGTGGCGGCAATCGAGGCGACGTGGGGCGCCATCGCGCGAGCGGCGGGCGGCGCAGAGAGTTCGCACGCATCAGCAGCAGAGTCTCTCCCGCCTCGCACTCGCGTATCCTCCGGCGCCCTCTTCTCCAGCACTGCGCTACTCGACGTGCTGCAGCCGGCAAATACGCACTTGCAGCTGCAGTTTCGCGAAAAGTATCCGCTCCAAGACGTCACTGTCATCAGCATCGAGGACGCCGCCGGGGCCGCCGCCGCCTCTACCTCCGCCTCGGCCTCCATCGATACGTCCTGGCCCTTTGAGCTGCGCACCCCGGACAAGTCTTTTGCCGTGTACGCGCCCAGCGCTCAGGTCCGACAGGAGTGGATGGGGGCGATTCGTGAGGCGCGCAACGAGTGGATGCAGGCTAGGAGGACATTGAGGACGGAGGAGGACTCGGTCGATGCGAAGCGCGACAGGAGGAGAAGCGTGGCTGCAGCTGCAGCGGCTGCCAAAGCCAGGCAAAGTGTGTACAGCATGGCCCTGCCCAATCCTTCCATACCAGAAGGGATCGAGGGGTGCGATATCACGCTGCGGGAGCCTACCGCGGGGACGGAGACGCCCCTCTTGCCCCTCGACGTAGCAGCCTTGCGTCGTCCCTCCCTTACGGCTCGCTCCTCGCTCCCCTCTACGACGTCCTTCGCCTCCCTTCTCCCCGTCGCTGCCTCCACCGCCACGCCCAGTAGCGCTCTCCGCGTCCTCGAGGATTACAACGCCCCTGCGTGGGTCCCTGACTCCCGTGCCGACCGCTGCATGGCGTGCTCCGAACCTTTCAACCTGTGGCGACGAAAGCACCACTGCCGCCTCTGTGGGCGCGTAGTCTGCTACTCGTGCAGCATGCAGCGATTCGTCATCGCGAGCTACGAGGACGGCAAAGAGGACACGGTGGCGCGCGCCTGCGATAGTTGCTACGAAGCGGCCTTCCCCGAGGAAGAGGAGGAGGAGGATAGGCAAGTCGAGGGCGGAGGCGGAGCCGATGACGCAGAGGACTCAGTTGGGCCTCCCAGCTCGGGGGAGACGAGGTTCAGCTTCCCGCGAGCGGGCGACGCAAGCGCGAGCGGCAGTGCGGACGGGCATGCGGCAACCATTGAGCAGTTGCAGACGGGAAGCGACGCTACGGTCGTTCCTGCGCGAGACAGCGGCAAGGAAGGAGAAGAAGGCGAAGTGCTACCACACGCTCTACAGTGTCTCGCGCTCGGCGAGACGGCCAAGCATAACCGGTCCGCGCAAGCAGAGGAGGACGGTGATGGCGATGGCGATGGCGATGGCGACGCGCCTCTCCCTTTCCCCTCCAAGCGCGCAGTGAACTCGCCACCGCCCTCTCGCCCGCGCACGACCATCTACGACTTCCCGCCCTCAGCCTCGTCTTCCGCCCTCTCCCCGCCCTCGGCCGCAAGAATAATGATCGCTCAATCCCACACGTCCCACTCCCTCTCGCACCCCACCTCCCTCCTCATGCCACCAGTCCAAGCGGCCACCTCTGGTCAGGGCACCTTCCGCCTCTCTGCGCCACGCATCACCACGCCAGATGCAACCTCGGAGCGGGGCCCTTCGTCCGCGGCCTGCACGCCAATCGACGCAGCGATATCGGGCGACCCGGCCTGGTATGGGTGCAATGTTGCCGCGAGCAGCTCGAGGCGCAGTCTTGCTCTCGAGGGGCAAGCCGGAGCAGGAGCAGGAGCGGTGGGGGAGAGTGGAGATTACTTTGGGCCCGTGGGTCACACCTACTCTACGGACGAGCACGCCGCTTCGACGCCTACGCCGGAGCAGCAGGCGGCGATTAAGGCGCGAGGCAGGAAGAAGCCCCTCGTCAGCGCCGCGGCTAGACTGAGCGCGTATTATGGCAAGGCGACGGCGGGTGGACGAGTAGGAGGCGGCGCGGCTGCCTCGGGTTCGCCGGCTAGTGCGGCTAGCCCGTTGAGGAAGGCTTCTGGTTGAGTAGGGGCAGAAGGAGGGTGAGACTTCCCACGATTGGTGACCGCTGCCCTTTACGACGATGACGACGACGACGACGCGGCAGGCACATGACCATGACGACCCCTACGCTATTCCACTTCCGTACCACCATACTACGACGAGGACAGGACTGGCTTCCTTCTCCTCCTTCTCTCCCCTTCTCCCCTCCTCAGCTCATCCACCTTTTCGTTTCCTCTCTTTTTTCGACTTCACCTTACCCCTTTCGGACTCGTTCGCTTTCCTACTTCTGCTCTTTCGCACGCACGTACCCGACTCGAATTCAACCATGCTGTTGCTCGATAATGCATTTAATACATACGATTGATCGATCGATCATTCATGCTTTGCGAGACTTGGTTGCGCGGCTTTGAGGGAGGGTGGAGTGGTACTTCTCTAGTTGACTGCAAAACGAGCCAAGACGAGAAGACCTACGCTGGACATGCATGCCGTGCTCGCTTGCAACAACTTGCAAAGCGTTGAGATCAGCGAATCTTCGCCAGAGGTAAGCCGAACGAACGAGCTTTTGCGCACGGGTGCCACGCCGCACGCGTGGAGGCGCTTCCGCCCTTTGTTTACCCTCACTCCCCGTTGCACACCGCTTGTCTCTGATACCATTACTTCATCTCCCGCTGAACTGGAACACCGTGATTGCAAGTCTACTCCGGAAGATCATTGAGCACGGCAAGCGAGCAAGCGAGGTAACGGACTGATGTGGCCGGCTGGCCAAAGCCGAGAGCGGAGCTGCGGCTTTGCAACCAATGATGTCGGCGTTGCGCCGCCAGGAACGGCGGACCGTAGCTGCCGTCTTGTGCACGGGCCCGCTCGATCGTGACGGTCACATCGAGCCTCGGGGAAGTCTTTGTTCCACTCGAGCAATCACGCCGCTTGGTGCAATCACCCGCACCGCCACGCAATCATCCGCTCGCTCAACGTCTACTTAACCTCCCTGTCGCGCCCCTCCCTCTTTCTCTTTCCCTTTACAACCACACCCCACCACCCATTATCTGCTTTCACCTCGCACCACACCACGCACCGAGCAGAGAGTCGTCCTCAAACAGTCAGCTGCGCCTCGCGGTAGCGGTGAGTATTCGTAAACGGCTAGCATGGCTGGCTACCGCAGAGGCTCGAGCTGATCTATGCCACGCACGTCACGCACCGCTCAGGGGCGCATTTTGCAGCCACCGCTTCGCTCTCATGCCCACGCGTACAGCCCAGCCGCAATACTTCAGCATAGTAGCCGGATGTCCCTGAGTCAAACGCTTCACAGCATCCGCCGGCAACTTGCCAGCGAGTGTCAACATCATCAAGGTCGTCGGTCGTCCTTCTCCTTAGACCCCCGAGCGAGACTACGTACCCTGATCTCAGGCTTCACGAAGACGGACAGGGATAATCGCATCCCCCTCCTGGTGAGTGCTTGCCTGCGCATGTGTGCCCAGCTTGCTTTCGGGCCCGTGACGCTCATGTTGTCTCTTGCTCGCCGCGCGTCGTAGAGTGGTTCCACGCCTTCATGGCTACCGTCAAGTGACACGTCGCTTTGACGGCGAGGCGCACTATTACCTCTTTCTAACTGGCGGGAACCCTCCTCCAATGGGAGGAGATGTCATCCACGCCGAGATCGCTCGAGTCGACGCTCCTCCCGGCGCTCCAGTGCCCCCCTTCTCGGAGCGCCCATCCAGCCACGCTCCTCCACTCGGCCTGGTTTCGCCCGGGTCGGCCGTCGCACTGGCAGGCCCTCATGTCGAACATCGATGCATGAAGCCAATGCCGCAAGCCGAGGAACCAGAGGAGCGCTACACGATGTCGGTCGCGCGTAGGCTGCGCACCGATACAAAACCCTTCCCGTCTCTTCTCCAAGCCCAGGCCGCCTCCTCCTCAACACGAGCCGCCCTCCTTTCGCCCCTGGCGAAATCCTCGACAGACTCGTCGTCGGAGTATCGGCACGAGCCGGCAGACCCACGCGCGTCGCGGCGGATGAGCGAAGGAGGTGGCAGCCGTCCTGGGTCGGCGATGTCTATCGTCGCATCGTCGGGGAAGAGTGCGGCATCGAGCGCTGGGTCGGAGGTCGATGAGCTGGAAGAGAGGGAAGACGAGGAGGACGAGAGCGAGCGAGACGAGCTGGACCAGAGGGAACATGAGCAGGCAGAGGGGCAGCGAGAGGGCTCGGCTTCGGCTGCCAAGAAGCCAGAGGGTGGGAAGGAGAGCGCGGGAGGCGAGATTGAGGGCAGGGAGGAGGAGGCACTGTCCAGTCAGGTCGACGCCGTGCAGATCGACCAGGACGAGGACGAGGAGGAAGCCGGCGCCGAGACGACCAAGGGCACGCAGGACGAGCCCCATCTCGAGGCGGCAGAGGCAGCAGGGCCCGAGCGTCGATCATGCTTCTCGACGCCCTTTCAGCCATGGGCGCTCGGCTCCGTCGCGGTTCCTAACCCCTCGGCGGCGCACCAGAAGAGGGATGACGCTGCGGATTTGAGGAGAATCCGCCAGGCAATGATCGAGTCGCGCACAATCGAAGCGCTCGATGCTGCGACGGGCGACAACGACGACGCTCACTTTGCGCCCTCGCCGACCACCTCCGTCCTTGCCCAGCTCGACGCCAGGCGAGACTCCGCGGCCGGCCGCATGTTTCTGGCAGAAGGTGCCTGCCATCTCGCCATCAGGTGATGTTAATCAACGCTTCTTTCATCCCTACCACATCATCGTATCATCAGGGGACGCAATCAAGCCATGCCAGACGCCTCCTCCCCCCACCAGGGCTTCATAGAAGAAATGGCAGGAGAAGGTAAGTGTTGGCTGCGTCACAGATACGGGCGAGCGAATCCGCTGACTGTTAAACATCCACGCAGATGATGTCACGGGCGAGCCTGCGACGCAGCTCCAGCCGCCTGCTCCCATGGCCGACACTGCCCCTACACACGCCATTCAGACCGCCTCTACCAAGCCCAATCAGCCGTCCATCGCGCAGCCTGAGACGCATTCTTCCTCCTCAGACACAGACGACACAGACGACGACGAGCTAGACGCCATCAAGCTGGGGCCTGATGGCGAGCTCATTTACGTCCCTCAACGTCACCTTGATGCGGCGGCGCCCGAGGTGGCCGCTGCTCTCCGAGCCACAGTAAAGAGAAACAAGGAGGCTCTAGAGAAGAAGAGGAGACCAGCGCCCTTAGTGCTCTACCTCCGGACGCCGTTCTGTGTCTTCCTGAGTGCGCTGCCATCGTAATACAATGACTCTGAGCCCGCTACGGTTGGTGTGTGGGCTCTCTCCGTGTGGGCCTTT